>NC_061069.1:764312-796812 GCF_021917145.1 Hypomesus transpacificus
GAGGGAGGGAGAGGGAGAGAGAGAGAGAGCGAGAGAGACAGCGAGATAGAGAGACAGAAGGAGGGAGAGGGAGAGAGGGAAGGAAGGAGTAAAAGGAGGAGGACAGATGGATGGGTGGATCAACGCAGACGTGGAACCAGCAGCACAGTAACAAAAACCACGGCAATATTTTCGACTTTTTCCAACCCTCTAGCTCGTCTGATCTATTTCCCCCCTGACACAATTATCACAGTCCTCTAATTACTCGTTTTTTTCCCTCATCCGCGGATGGCTAATGGCAGGTCCGTTTAGTTATGTTTGAGATGGTAAAGTGTGTGTCTAGGCCGATGTAAAAACCTAGTCACCTCAGATCCTCAGTTCTCTTGAGGGGAGAGGCCGGTCCGTGACCAGCAGTTTATCGGCTCCAGCACCCTGCTGGCAGGCCCAGTCTATGAGTGTACAAGTGTGTGTGTGTGTGTGCTTTGAAATGGCAGTCAGATTTTCCCCCCATATCCTCTCCCTTTCCAGTCCCCGCACCACCACCCCCTATTGTTTTCTGTGAAAATCCAGGTGGCTCATCACTTCCTAATGCTGCATGGTTCTGAGACAGCAAGGAAGTAGTGTGCAAACTCCCCCCCCCCCCCCCCGCCCCCACGACACACAAACACATACACACTCAAGCACCAATAAGCCTCTCCTCTTGCCCACATCCTGCGTAGGGTAGGAACATACGTCACGCAAAACTGTGTGGCGATTGATTCACCCATCCAATGTTTTTTTCTTTTTGTGTGTTTATCAACTGAACAAGAAGAGGCAAAGAAACAAATGGTATGCCCGGTTCCGTACATATATTTAGCAAGCAACAGTGGTTAACGTTCAGACTTCTCTGTGCACACAATGATCACCAAAGGTAGACTTATGGTCTGGAGGTGGTCCCTGCCTACACTTCTCTCCATGAGCAGGGATGGGGGTGGGGGAAGGGGGTGGGGCTCCCAGATTCATATTTACCTAGGTCTTCGCCAGTTCTTTTTGGCTTGGTAACCGTTTACTTAGCTACACCACCACCTGAGAGGCTATTCCTGTGTGTCTCTGGAGAGGACCTCCGTCTGGCAGCCAAACAACACCCCCGTATGAATTATCACTAGGGACGGGAATCAGCAGGGACCTCCCGATACGATGCTATCACAATACTTAGGTGGCGATTCGGTGGGTATTGCGATTCGGTGGGTATTGCGATTCTGTAAGTATTGTGATTCAATATTACGATTTCTTGTGATTTTTTAATACTTTTTTTTTAACACTGAACCATGAAAAACTGTTGAATCCTACCTTCAAATACAACACAGTTTTATTTCAAGATAAGGTCTTCTTTTCAACTGTTTTTTGCATGTAGGCTATGCATGTAGCCCTTGTGCTTGGGTATGATTAGATTATTGTGCAAAAACAAGAGCTGGTCAACATGCTCTGAGGTGAGGTTGCTCCTCTGGGCAGTTACGACGTCCCCTGCAGTAGAGAACCCACATTCGGCTGACACACTTGAGCCTGGTACACACAAGTACAGCTTGGCCAGCTTGGCCAGGACAGGGTACTGAGTGATGACCTTTCCACCAGTCCAAAGGGTTTCCTGACAGTGGTAAAGGAGCATCTTCTTTGTATTTCTTGATCTCCTCTTCTGCTTGATCAAGGAATGACTTTTCTGGTGCCTCCCTAACATTCCCAAAAGTGTCTCAGAGTAGATCAGCTGGTGCTCTCCCGGGTGGCTTGCAGAAGCTGCGCGTATTGAGGGGCTGTCACAGAAAGAGTCGGATTGCTCTCATCCGACATAACCCATGTCGCTACCTCGACTGGCTTCAGAGTTTGGACCAACTCTGCTGCGACAATCATACTAGACGCATTGTAGGTGACTAATGCTGGCTCTTTCTCGGTAATGCCCCATTCCTCAGCTGAGTTATTAAGTAGTTGTGCCATATGTGCCCCGGCGTCGTTGTCGTGCAAAGCCCTAGTCTGGAAGACGTGAGAGGACATACGCCATTCATCTGTTACTGTGGCCCTCGACCTCCACGCATCGCACGTAGGAGCAACTCGTTCAGCTTTACTCAACGATTCCTTAACCTCTGTCTTGACCTTTTTGTAGATGTTGGGCAGGGCTTTGTCAGAAAAGAAACTTCTTGATGGTATTGCGTACCTCGGCTCTAAAGTTTAAGCCATGTTACAACCTGTTTTTTCGACCACACTATAAGGGTAAGGTCTGCATATGCAATTTGAGATTGATTCTGTGATGAGATCTGCATTTTACGAACTGCTGGGGAGTTTACTGAAACATACAGCAGTATACAGCATTCGTTGTTTACTGCTAGCAGGTTTGCCTTCCTCCGCTGTTTTGTCGCATGTTGGTGGTATTACCACAATACTTTATCTTTGCGTGGAATGGTTTGCAGACAACATTGCTCATGTCGAACAAATTTTTTCCTCGTAAATTATGAAAGCCAAAGTTCTTCCAGACGTGCGATTTAAACTGTTGAGGTGCAGCATGAATCTCGGGACTAACGTCTGACATGTTTGCTGTCCAACATGTTAGCCTTTGTATTCCTACTTATCTACTACGTGTGAAGGTGCGCATCTAGCCGGAAGGAAATCATGAATGAATAGATGGCATTGCGCCGTCTGTAGAATTATAAGTGGCAAATTTGTCATCCGCATTGAATAAAATAATTACGTAACAGTAGGCTACAGACAAAATATCGATTTGGGAGGCAGCGTGGAGATCAAAAATCGTCACACACAAGAATTGCGATTTGTAAATAAATCGATGTTTCCCCCCATCCCTAATTATCACCCATGAAACACTGGCACATGTGAAGTACAATCTTCAAGAGTCATTATCATACAGTATAACCACTCAAATCTTTAACACTCACAGGTGGCACAAGGAAGATCACTAAACTGTGCTGAAAAGTGGGCACCAGGTTATTAACATAAGTAGCATAGATGCTAACACTGCTCTTGTTTACATGAAAAAGTTAATCTTGCGGTGGGGGAGAAGGATTTCTGGCTCCGGCAGCAGTCATCGTTATCTCTAATCTCACGTCCATCGTTGGCAAGCAGCTTACCATGATGAACCCATTTCAAGGATCATCATACTGCGGAATGAACAAAATAGTCCCCCAATATCAGTTATCACTGACAGCGACATCTATATCTGCTAATTGGGCTTTTCATAGGGCTATTACCGATGAGAAGACACCAGACGTTATCAGTCAATCAGGGCTCTGCGCTTCGTCAGAGGAGAAACATTTAAATGGGTGAGCTATATGTGTGTTTTAACAGTCATATCACTCAACGGTATGACAAGGGATTTCTTCCTACCTGAGCCCCAACGGGTATTTAGCATTGCTCCATTTATAGATGATTACAAATAATGTGACCTTTAATTAAATACAGCATACCAATAAGCGAGAGCTTTAGTGATAGCAAGACAGAGGGATAGCGAGAGAGATAGAAAGAGAAAGAGAGACTGAGAAAAAACAGAAATAGAGTACGGGGTTGGGGAGAAAGAGATAAACAGATAAAGAGAAAGAGAGTCGTGGATGAGGAGAGATAAAGATAGAGAGGGGGGAGAGGAAGAGAGTGCTGAGTAGAAATTAGAGTGATATTACCGCTTCAGTCCATAAAGCACAAAGAGTCCTCGCCGCCTGGTAACAGTATCCATGCAGAGGTTTCCCCACCATAGTTAATGTGGTACCAAAACAGGAAGCAGAAAGGTCCACACTTTGCCTACTTCTGTCTCCCTCAATTAGTATGTCTCCCAGTCTTCCTGGGTTAGTGAGGTGACCGTCACCTACCAGTCTTTGCCTGTGTGAGAAAGTAGTCGGCAAGGGAAGTCGACTCCCACGTGCAGTGGCACACATACCTGGGAGGAAACGCAGGGGCACAAAGGTGTTCCAGTGGCCCCCTGGGTAATTTGTAAAACATGAGCTATGGCACCTGCAAGGGCAAAGGGTCAGGTGACTCAGTCAGAGGTGCACCCTGGGAGGAAATCTCTGTTGGGAAGCCACGCCTACTGTTGGGTGTCCAGAGGGCAGGTGGTCTAGTTCCTAGACACTCTGAAAACTAGTTTCACTGCTTGTGCTCAAATGGTCTGAAGTGAGCATGTGAACTATTATCTTCCCTTGCAATGGTAAGTCTCAAAAGCAGTGTGATCTTTCCAGATATTGTTTAATAATACTGCATTAAAGGGGCTTGAACTAAGTGTAATGTCATACAATCTGTTAGAGAACATCAGTCAACATTGATGTCAGAGCCTGATTCAATCAGCACAGAATATGTAGACTGCAAACTTTGTTGCGCTAATTACCCAAATGAGTATTGAAGCTACATCACATCTACCTATATATACCAGTGAAAAATATGACCACATGACTCTAGCGTATCTCCTGTACGTCACCCAAGTAAATTTCACATGCAGCCTTGGAAATATCTCAATAAATAAGAGGTATCACACTCTGCACCGCTTTGACTTGAGGTTGGTCTCGGCTTATTTGCTTGCTGGAATGCCTTTCCTTCACTCTCCGTCTGAACAGAGGTGGAGGGTCAAAGACACACGAACCCTTTCATCTGTTACACCCCATAGCAGCACTGCCCCCACCCCCAGCACACACACACATGCCCACACACATGGTGCCTTAATAAGAGGTCTTGATTAGGATTCGGCGAACACAGCATACTGCACGCATGGACTCTCCGCTTTGCTGGGCCTCAGATAACCTTTATCCTATAGGGTTTAATTAATGTCAGCCAGGCTACTGTTTGGCTTTTGGAAGGAAACGACTTATTCCTCTGGCCTCATGGAGCCCAAATCCCTGTGTTTCCCTGGAGCTGCCGACTGCCTTGTTTATCCCTGCCACAGGTACGGCTCTCCTATTAAGGGCAAGGCTTGTTACAGTGAAAAGGTTGAATTATTTACCAAAACAGAAGAGATAGAGAGAGAGAAAGAGACGGGTGGAAGAGAGGGAGTGAGAGAAAAAGAAAGAGAAAGAGAGAGAGAGATATGGGCCGGGAGTTCATGGAGTAGGATTTTGATGTTGTTTTTGAGGTTAAGAAAAAGACGAGATAAATCATCCATGGACATTAAATATAAGTGTATAAGGGTTGTCTGGGAAAAGGGCAGACTAGTAGAATTATGAAATAGGGCAGATAGGGGGAGGAGGAGGAGATGTAATTTGCTGTGGTAAACAAAATCGAGAAAAACTTCCTAAAGAAACTATACACATTGTTCATAGATGATCAATTAAATGCTTGTGAATCTGCAGAAAGCATGCTCTGAGTTCAGCACAAACACTTTGAAACATTTCCAACAAAACACACCTTGAGGGTCAGACTTGTTAAACGTGGGCGCTTGTACCAGCTCTCCACTTTGAGGAGACTGTCTGTATGCTATCTGCATCTCAGCATCTTTGCACACTACCAAACCAAGACAGGGAAAACAAAAGGAATGCAGAGGGGAGAAGAGAGAAAGGAGACAAACCAAATAATAAGTCGATCTCCAGAGAAATAGTTTTTGAGTGTGTGTGTGCGCCCAAGTGTATGTGCGTGCATATGAGTCCGTGTGAGAGAGCGAGGGAGGGAAACAGAGAGAGAAAGAGGGAGATGGAGAGGGATACAAAGTCAAATTCAGAGAGGGAGATGGAGGGTTGGAGGAGAGAAACTGAAAGACAGAGGGAGAAATCAAATTTGCAAGAACATAACAAAAAGCTGTATCTCAGACAAAAGGGAACACACAAGGGTATTTGTCTAGCTGTCTGCTCCAGCAGGCTCCTCTGAAAGTTTATTAAACTAGAACCCTTCAAGAGGAGGCAGAGAGTAGTCAACTATACAACTGGGGAGAAGAGAGGGAGAGAGAAAGAGAGAGAACCCTAGCTTTCCAGCCCCCTGTCTCTCAGAAATTCTTTTATTTCAGCCATGCATTAAGCTCGCTCCCCACTGAGCAGTGCTCCCCTTCCTGGTGTGGATAAAGCCGTCCCTGGGGGAATCCGGCGGTAATTTCCAGCCTTGCCAGAAACTCAGGTATTAGAAAGGACCGCTCGGGGACCTGCCACAATATGCCTTCACAATTTCAGACGTACTGAAAAAGCAGCACCCCCCCACCCCCCCCCCATCCTTTACCCCCCCCCCCCCACATCCCCCCATCCCTGACTCTCTCCAAAGCCAACCCCCCCGTCTTTCCCCCGAGACCCCCCCCACCCCCCTCAAGTTCACATTTCTGAAGTGCAGACAGGGTGTGTGTGTGTTTGTGTGTGTGTGTGTGTGTGTGTGGGGGGGGGGGGGGGTTCCCGTGGGACAGAGTACCAGCAATAGAAAAATCCACTGCATAGAGGGGATGGGGGGAGCGGGTGGGTGGGGGTGAGGAGAAAAAAAAAAGAAGCACTTCCTCTCTGGTCTGGCAGGAGAGCCTTTTTTTCCCCTGGCTCCCACCAGAGGCTTTTTACAAAACATGTGTTGCTGACATGTTGACAGATTGCTCAGTGAAGTGTTAGGTGCATGCACACGGCCGGCCATTTAGAGGGACATGGCTTCCTACCCAGCATCCTCCACCTGAGGCACCATGTTTTATACATCATCCCCCAAAGAAAAAAGGAAAGAACCAAACGAAGGTAAGGGAGCTCCTTCCTTTGTGAGGGCAGGAGAATATCAGAGATCAGACAGACAGAACGAACAACGGAAGAGAAGAGAGCGCGTGATGTGTGAGCGTGCGTTATGCTGCCTTGGCTGAACTGCGGTGCCAAGGAGGGAATGTTTGAGGAGGGGGAGGAAGAGGAGGAGTAGGAAGCGAGGGGAGGGAGAAAGAGGGAAGTGGTGGTGGTGGGGGGGGGGGGTGCAGGCAGGAATGAAAGAGGGATGGAATTGGAGGGATGGATGGATGCCTGGGGTGGGGGTTATTTAACTCTGCATCAGGTAACCACATGGAAAAATAGCCCCCCCCCCCCCCTTTGTCTCCGGAGCAAACGCCGAACCACAGTGGAGGATCCGATTGGAGGCCTCTAACTTCGGCTCCTATCAGGATATCGACGGCGCGCGTCTTAATCGCCCAGCGGCTCTGAAAGTGCTGCCGTGGCAACGGGATGGAAATGGGGATCATAATGTATTCATGGTGCCCGCGACCTGGGGCCTGCGGAGCTGGCTCCCTCGGGACCGCACTTTACCCAGAGCCAGACGTGTCTGGGCAAAATCACTCCGCATGAGACAGGAGAGGAATACAGAGGAGGCAGGGCCTCGGATGAAGGGAGGGAGGACGGAGGGAATGGGGATGGATAGACACAGAGAGAGAGAGAGACAGGCAGAGAAACAGGCAGAGAGAGAGGGAGGGAGGGAGGGGAGTATGGAGGTGTGGCGAGAGAGGAACAGAAAGAGGAGAGAGAGGGCAGCGGGAGACTGAGCGAGGGGAAGAGAGGACAGGAATCGGGGGAGGAGGTGGAGAGACAGGAGGGACGCAACAGAGAGAGAGAGAGAGAGAGAGAGAGAGTAGAGCAGAGGGAAAACAGAAGGGAGAGAAAAGATGGAGATCAAGAAAGGGAGAGTGGTTGAAATGCTAAAATGGTCGAAGCAATGGGGGACAATGGGACAGGAGATGAAAGGTAAACAAAAGCCAGTGAAAGGTAACCTGCACAGGGATGCAGTGAGAGACCGACAGGGAGAGACGGAGACTGAGAGAAAAAGAAAGGGAGAGAGAGAGAGAGCGAGCGTAGAAGAGGGAGACATCAGGCGACAGCGAGGGAGGTTTCAGAACAAATAAGCGGGGGGTGGGATTGTATCAGGTAGGGGGGGGGGGTTACGGGGCGGGAGGGGGGGGATTGCTTAGTTGAGCGCCTCCACCTTGAGAGGCACGATGCTGCTTGACCAGCTCGGCTGGAGAAATAGATTGCAGAGGAAATTGCCCCAGATTACCAGGGCCACAAAGACACCAGCCACCGGTGAAGATGGATAAATGGTCGGATGAGTAAATGAACTGAAGGATGGAAGCCAAGACGGATTGCCGGAGAGATGGATGGAGAGTCCATTCCCCAGTCATCCCCCTTCCCTCTGTATATATCAATGTAGCAGATAGATCTTTTCCAGGCGAGATAGTGAATGATCTCTGACCCTTCCTCTCCTAATGATCTCCATTGCACGTCTGCGTACTAACGCACACATTACACACACACACACATATTACACACACACAGTTCCCCGACAGGCCTTGCGTCTACATGGGGCCAGATACACTGGGCAGACTGCCAGGTAAACATCCTCAAGCTGTATGGAACCATCTGCAGAGGGCACAGCTAACTGCTAGCTTACACTCCCTCTCAGAGCCCTCAGCACAAAAGCACCCGAATAGACAATGGTGAGCATGTCTTCGACAGGGTTCGAATTTAGTCAACTTTACTAAACTTTTCTAAACTTTTTGCGTGAACACTTTTTTTATCACATGTACCTCCCCATAGGCAGCGATAAAAAAGATCCTAACTCCACAAGAAAGAGCAAGGGTTTACCTGCAGAGTGAGGTGTGTTGTCTAAGACTAACTACCCTCCACACGTAGCAGGCCCTCAGGCATTCATACTAGGGCCACAGACAAGTCCCCTGTCTCCCTGCTTCTCTTTTGTTGACAGGTTCTTCAATACTACGCACAGACACAGACCACTGTGTGTGTGTGTGTGTGTGTGTCTGTGTGGGTGATGACTGCACTGCACTGCACAAGGCAGAGGGAAATATGGAGAGAAGGAAGAGGGAGGGAGAGGAGGGGGGGATGATATAGAGAGAAAGAAAAATGGAGGGAGCAAGAGGGATGGAGAGAGGATGGGAGGCGGGAAAAGAAAGGGAGGACATAGAGGCAGAGCATGATTGAGGGAGGCAGAGATAGACAGCGAGAGAGAGAGAGAGAGAGAGAGAGAGAGAGAGAGAGAGGAAGGGAGGGAGGGAGGGAGGAAGGAAGAGAGAGAGGGAGGGATAGCCAAGGACATCAACAGCGAGCTCTCACAGAGAGATGACCCCTGGCCATCCCGAGGCATCTGGTTTATCTGGCTGTCTGGGTAAGCCACGCACACACCTAATGACTCGGGCCTGGCTCCTGTCCCTCAGGTTGTTTCATCCCGGATTACGGAGAGGGAATGACAATGGGCTCGTAAACTACTGGGCTCTCGCAAGGCAGGCCCTATCTGATGAAGAGCTCTCCACCACGGATGGACTACGGTGGAGTTGAAAAGAAGGTTACAGCCAACTTGTTGTAAGTTTACTGAGAGATTCGAGTTGCGTTCCCCGCTGGCCGACAATAGGAAAAGGCTGCGAAGCTCAATGAGTTGGGACATTGGACTTTGTGAGAGCGGGGAACATTTCCAAAACGCCTGTGAACTCGAATGCTGCCCAGGTTCTGTTTGGGCTCATGTCCGCTACGAGCCCTAATCTGGGCTGATCGAAAGATGTTCTTGTTACGTTGGGGTGTCGATCCTGAACGCATATCCCCATCTACCTCTGCAGTGGAGATTAGTAAGCATCCGGGGTCTGCATATTGATGGCCAGACTTGGCATGTATGCATATTTACTGGCCTCAGAGCCCAGTCGCCTGAGGTGAAAAGCAAATTACATTTCTGCTTACCCCCGCGCGGACAACTCTTTAAAACACACTTTCGATCTCTCTCTTCCTCACTTTCTCTCTCAAAAAAAAAATGTTTTCCCTTCTCCCCCTCCCTCATTTCTCTTAACATGCTGATCAGCCATCTTGGAGTAAGCATCCATGCCCAGCCTGGTATCATCCGAATGGCAGTCTCATTTGGCTAACATCATCATGGTGTAATCTTGTTGGAGAGAGCAATCAGTTTACTTTGGAATTAGGTATTCCGTTGGCGGGCCCGGGGAGAGAGAGGGCTCACAGGGTTTAAGGCATGCAAACGGAGGCACGCTCCCCGGAATATGGTCCTGCCACCGATTGGCCAAACGCAGCCCACACAGGCTCCAAGCGAGAGTAATGAACGGCCAATGGGAGACCGGAATAATAAGGCAATCGGATTAAAATCCAATCACACGTCGGTTGGGCGTGTTTACTCTGTTTGTGGGGTATGTTCAACAAAGCATGCAGAGGATGTACAGAATGCCACATTGTTTGACACACACACGCAATTCTTAACATAGAGATTGCTTCTATGTTTACTACAAGCCAACCCCTCCTGATTGACATAATTTGATTCATTTTGAGTATCCATTCAGTGAAAAGAATCGAATTGAAATACAAAGGGCGACGAGGTGTGTGTCTATCCACAGGTGAGCCTTTTCTCTCTTTTAAAACACTGACTTGTTGAGGGCAAAGAAAGCCCAGATGGTGAAGTTACTATTTAATCAGGGAGTTTAATGCCTGGGTTTATCGCTTGGTCACGTTTAAGGCTGGCTCTCTCGGCAGAGCCTCCACTGAGTTCCTGTCTCTCGCTGGGCTCCTATCTCTGAGGAGAGACTCTGATCAAATCGATTGACGCCTCCTAGATGATCGATCAAGCGGGCAGGTTTGAGGTGGAATAGATTAGATGACCTTTCCATTCTCAGCAGAAGTGCACCCCACCACGGTCCACTGCTCTTAGGAATACACTCTGTACGAGCTGACACACTGGGTTTAACTTTGCAGCAGAACTAGATGTAAGACACACCCAGACACAGACACACACACACAGACATGCACAGTGTACGCCGCGCCAAAGCATAATCCAGCTGGTACCCTCTGAGACCTGAAACGACACCCATCCTGCCCATAAACCCAAATTTATGAACCCACCTTCCAGCTCGAAAAAAGGCAATTAGCGCCGAGGAACAAATGTGTTACTTCATGTGATATTTGAGAAAGCGTGTCCTGGTGGGTGGGTGGGTGGGCGGGTGAGTCCCCCATATCCTGGAGACTGGCTATTCACCGAGCAACCCACACTCCCCCACCCACCCACCCACCCACCCACCCCGAAAACACCCCGCGGCCAACAACAACAACCCCAGGGAGGGCCGGCGGTCGGGGGGGAGGAACAGTGCGACGGTGATAGTGGAGCCCCAGAACCTCTGGCCAGCAGGATGCCGTCACACAGCTGGCTCCGCTCCTTCCTGTGGGCCCGTTCCACAGAGAACCGCCCGGGGGGACACATAAACCTGTCGGACCGGTCACTCTTTCCACCACCCTCCTCCCCCTCCTCCTCTGCCGCCTCCACCCTCCACACTACCGGCCAGTTTGGCAAGAGTCCGTCTCAGGAAAAAGCCCGTCGGGGATCAATGTGCAGTACATTTCCATGCAGACGTAGGCAGAAATGTTGTGACCTTTTCATTAGTAAGTATTAAGGAGGTCCGAAAGCCGATATAAGACTCTGTCGGGGTTGGGCGTCGTGTTCAGTGTGGTAAACTCCCTGTTTGGTAGTACTGCAGCTTCCTTACAGACATTGGGGCACTCTTGGCATTTGGTATGCTAATACAATGTGTTAATTACACGTCAAGTGTTTATTCATGTTTCACACTTCACCTGATTGTTTACTAATCCAAACCGGAGTGAGCGAACACTCATTTGTCACCGGTAGACTTGACACCTGTTAGGCTGCCTTCTGCTCAAAAGAAACATGATTGGTACAAACAAGTGTCATTTGTTTATAGAAATGATCTTAAAGTGAGGTGAAATGATTTGAGTCAGAACATAGGTCCTGGCAAATTGGTAATACGATTGAGACTGGATCGGAACTTTTTGCATCCGTGTCAATTCTAAGCAATGAAGCACACCCACCCACACACACACACTTAAAAAAAACTGTGAAATTTGGTGTACTATGGTATCATCTGGCAATGCCGAAAAAATGAAATTACTCAGAGCATAAAAGAGGTCCCACTGTTCATAAAGTTTTCAAGATTCCTTTTTGCCTCGTGCTTGGTGTTAGCGGTGTTTCTCTGTATCTGCTTCATCATTATTCCGGTGAGCAGTCACACGTTTGAGAGAGGAAAAAAGAAAATCATTTGAATTCCCGGGGCCCTGAGGAGAACGAGGCTCTGAGGGGCCCAGAGGTAAGATCCAAGCTTGCACGCCCTGCCCTTCCATACAGCCTGCCTACCTGTAAACATCTCCACCACCCTCTCACTTTCAAAACACGTCGCGAGCAGCCGAGCAGGCCGAGCGGGGACCGAGTCTTGTATATTTGTTTTTCCTCCGTTTCTTCCTCTCTTCCCCTGTCAGCGCATGCAACCTGTCTGGCATTAATGATGTCGTTAATAAAAAAAAAAAGAGCTGGGTCTGTTCTGCGGGTGGATATGCCTGGCAGGTCTGGTGCCTGTCCTTCCGAGAGATAAGCCCACTGCTGGCCTTATCAGCCGCCCACAGCCCCACGCAGCAGCCACGGCCGCTGGACACACCACCAGTCAGCACATCACGGGGTAATTACCACCTATGACGGCCTCCACAATGCAGCTCTCTGCCAACCCCGCCTCCAACACCCCCTGCCTCTGACTGGCCCTGAATACAATATCCGGAACCAACACCGCAGGCTGAACTGGTGATTTTTTGTTTTTTTTGTGCTCACGTCTGTAGAGACGGTAGAGGTTTCAATGTGGGTGGCCCAGCCTTGAGCCTACCTGCTCTGCATGCGTAGGAACTATGAAGGATAATGGTCTTTTTGTGGAACAACATTTCTTTGTATCGGCTCAAAGTCGCGCGAGTGAGCGTCGTCTCGCGTCGGAAGCGAAGTCAGTCGTCTCCGTGGCGGGAGCCTGGAAGCCAAAGTCGCTCGCGCTACAGTGCGAGGGAGCGCTTTCTTTTATTCAATTGTTTTCCACTTCCACGAGCGCGTGCCAAGGGGGAGGAAAGCGACGGCTTAACACACTCTGCAATTCAACACGGCCAGACGCAGTCCTATTAAGATTTAATGTGCCATTCTTCTGCCTGCGCCGCTGAGAAAGACTCTCTGGCTCAGAGAGAGCGAGTGAGTGAACAAAGAGCAGGCAGAGCTATAGAGAGACAAGGAGGGAGAGAGAAACAGAGAGGGTGAGGGAGAGAGAGAGAGAGAGAGAGAGAGAGAGAGAGAGAGAGAGAGAGAGAGAGAGAGAGAGAGAGCAAGAAGGTGATAAAAAGAGAGAGAGAGAGAAGGTAGACAGACGAAAGGCAGATCGATGTATGTAAATACAAATAAAAAGGGGAGAGTAGGAGAGACAACCATGACCGTGCCTTTGTCACGGCACTGACAGCCTTGACAAGAGAACCACCATCTGAGAGGGAACACATCACACAACAGAGCACAGGAGGACACCGAGCCAGGTACCGCCATAGACAATAAGGAAGACGTCATCCAATAAATAGTTCTGGAAGTTCTGTATGGCCTCCATGGGATCATCTGTCCTCCCCCTCCCCTAGTTGTCTACCTAAGAAAGAGGTCATGTGAATGCTTTAGTCGCAGCATGCTATTTAACCCCTCGGGCCATGAATTATGTCCACGACCGAACGCCCGAGCACGCAGGTGTGTTTGTGATTGTGTGTTTGTGCGGGAGAGAGAAACAGGGGAAGCAGGAACACAGAGGGAGAGAGAGAGAGAGAGACAGAGAGAGAGAGAGAGAGAGAGAGAGAGAGAGAGAGAGAGAGAGAGAGAGAGAGAGAGAGAGAGAGAGAGAGAGAGGGAGGGAGAGAGAGAGAGAGAGAGAGAGAGAGAGAGGGAGAGAGAGAGTGAGAGAGAGCGAGGGAGAGAGAGAGGGAGAGAGAGAGAGAGGGCAATATAGAGAGAACAGGATGAGAGAGAGAGAAGGGAAGATTTGATGACCCATATAAGGGGCAGGGTAATTCAGGGCTGGTCAGTCAGTTGCTATGTCTACCTCTCACAAATACCAACGCAAACAAACCAGACGTTCCCCCCCCCTATGATTATTTTGATTGTCTTCCTGCGCAAAAGCTGCAGTGCTTCTCTGACAAAGACCAATAAATACTTTATATGGTGCATAATGCGTGCGGTTCCCGAAGCGCAGGGGGAGAGAGGAAGAGGGCGTCCTCAAGAGGGCATGCGCTTTGAATTCCTAACGAAACTCCTTAACGGTAACGGCACCGTCACACGGCGAGGAGGAACGCACGGGGCGCTGCTCCGGCGTTACCAAGGAGCCCAACCGACTGCTGCACACGCGCACGGCGCGCCAGCGCCGTCGCGGGGCAAGACGGCAGGAGCGTTTTCTGAGAGCTCGTTTTGCATCCCCTGATGACCCCCCCCCAAAACCCCCCTCCCTCACTAACTCACTCTTTGTACGGCGATGTCGCGAGCCGCCGAGGCAAACATTTCATAAAATGCAGCGGCATATCTGATGCACGGCAGCGACTCGGGGTTGGATTAATCGGGTCTGTTCCCTTTAGCCCCCCCATCCCTCTCACGCTCTCAGGCTTCAGCAGCAAACCAGAGTCTTTGCAGTTCGGCACATTCTTCTTGGCAGCCGCAAAGCAGCTGTTGGATCAATAGGCAAAGTTAGCTGGGGGAGAAAAGAAGAGTCTGTTTAGCCAATGAGAGGCTTTGGAAAGAGTTACTACAAGACATGGGCTGCCAGAAGGTTCAAAGTTGTGGTCCGTTACTGAACATTTCCATAAAGCTAACCCAAAAGACTTGACGGGAGACGACATTTACACACTTCGAACAAACATGTTGCTGAAGACAGGCTAGAACGAGGAGAACTGGTACAGTTCGTTAAACAAAGTGCCGATCAACTGAGGGGAGAGTAAACAGATTTGGACCTTCATTTGAGGAGAGAACAACTTGTCTATATCTCCTCCATCAAATTATCTCGGCAGAATCGCCCGGATCTTATTGTATTTTTCCTTCTTCGTCTTCCATCGCACGTTAATGTGCAGTATCTCATTTGTATTTTTCTCATAAATCTAAAATGTACTTTATTGGAGCTGAACGCATTTCCAAATCTCCACAGGCAAGGAGTGGAGGCAAAATCTACATAATATAAATCCATATGTGGCCCAGTTCTCTCTCTGTGGCACCCTCTCTGATTGATTTCTTTATCTGAGGGAAGCAGAAGACATGCTCTGTTTGCCCGCACACACTGGCCGGCAGGAAAAACAGAGAAAGACACTTATTAAAAAGGTCATCTCGCAGAGGGTTAAAATAGCAGGGCCGCGAATCCCTGTCTCCAGGGGCGGGGGAGCGACCATGCCCCTCCTCGAGTGAAGGACACAAGAAAAGGTGTTGCTCCAGGGAGGCAGGGCCCACGTAATGAAAGGATGGCCACTGGGAAACCAGCCCTGAGTGTGTGTGCGCTGGGCTATTCACAACGCCTTCCAAAGGCAAACGGGAGGAGGAGGAAACCAACATTGTGAGGCTTTGTGGAAACGCTGCCTCGAAGAATTCGACTCGGTGCCTGCGTCGCACCATTTATTTACAGTTGGGCCTGCTACGGCAGGGTGGGATCTGGGTAGGAGGGAGTCTGAGCTACGACAAAGGGGGTTTCACGAGCCTCGTATTGTCTCTCGGGAACCCATTCTCTTGGACACCATATGAATTTCATAACTTGAATATGAATATGTGCTCGGCACTTAGAAAAGGGGAGCCACAGAGGATGCACTGTCTCTCCAGCCAGACATGGGGAGGCCAGCAAGAAGACAGCACAACAGAAAGAGACACAAAGCATTTGTGAAGTAGTTTTTTTCCTCCTTTTCCGAGAGGCCTACAGTGTGGAAGCGCCTCCTGTCTCCTCCCCTGGGCAGCCTAAAGCCCTGACGGCAGGATGCCGGATCCCTGCACGGAAACCTGATCCCCAGCCATCCTGGAGCCGGAGGGGGGTGACCGGGGGGAGCGACGTACCGCCTCCCCCTGCCCCGGAGCCCCTCCACCACTGCCCTAGAGTTAGCGGGGCGCTCTGGGGGAGCATTCCTCCAGCCCTGCCCCAAGCTCCAGTCCTCAGCTAGCTCTCTGAGTCTCCGGAGGAGCATTCTTCCAGCCCTGCCCCAGCCTCTTCGACTGAATCTCCAGGGGAGCATTCCTGAAGCCCTGCCCCAGCCCAAGACGGAGGAGTCTCCCCTAGGGAAACATTCCTGCAGCACTCTCTCTCTCTCTCCCTCCCTCCCCATCTCGCGGCTCTCGCCTTCCTCCGCAGTCCAGCATTAGCGCGATCGATAGCACCGATCGCATCGGGGACACGAGGCAATCCATACCCCTGGGCTCCCTTAGCGCACTGCAGTGGTCACGGCTTAAGTGCACGGAAAGGTGTTATACCTCCACCAGACGGGAGGGGAGACAATGGCGGCCATTGATCGGGGTGACATGTTACATCTCTCTCTCTGTCTCTGTCCATCGGGCGTGGTCTACTTGCTGCAGGAGTCTGTGAAGGAGCTTCTTCAGCCTGCGTACTGTACAGGGTGTTGTCGGGTTTGGTAACCCTGGATAGGGAGACCAGGGGTGGAACAAGATTGCTGTGATGGCTGCACACAAGTGTGTGTGTTTGTGTATGTACATGTGTTCATAGCACAACATTTGGCCTTTTGCAGCCAAATAAATAAATAAATGAAAACCAAATACAAACAAAACCGGGTTCCGTTTTGTCAAAAAATGCTAAACAAAATCTCCCAATGATGATTGGTTCCAGTCAGGCTTAGAATTTGTTTGCTAAAAATAAAACGTCAGAAAAAGCATGTAGAAAATGGGGAGTTTAGCAGGTGCCGGGCTTTGATTAGAAAAGGGTTTTAATAAAGGGATCCATTTGTGAGCAGTGATTTGATGTATGGCAGATTAATTGGTCATGGATGTCAACGTAAATGCCACATAGGAAATCTCCTCCACAAATTCCAAAAGAAAAAAAAAGCGGACTTAGTATGCCATCTAGAAGTTTCTTTTTCCCCACTGTGTTGGAATACTAATAGAGTGGTTTTGCACAGTTACAATGCCCTAATGGCAATTAGGTTCTTTTGTTTGGTTTCCACAGGGGTTCCCCTCCTAACTGTGTTTTTTAGCATTGGAGCAATTAAGAGTTATTTGTCCGTGAGATTGACATTAATAAAGGGCTTGCTTAATTATAGAAAGAAAAAAAAGATATGGCAGAGTTTGTCATGACCACACGGTGATCACGTTCCACATCAAATAGACCTGTCCCCCTCCTCGAATCATGCTATTGTTTTGCTCCCAAACTCTTTGGAGCTGTGAATGGTGGAGTCATTCACCTCCTACCCCATCAAATTATTAAAAGGAGTTGAATGTGAATAATTGGCGATACAGAAAGAGCCGTCAGAAGTGCCGCAGGGTCCACTGACACGCTGCCTGCTCTACCTTTAATAATGGCTTTTGTGTCCGGATTTCAAATGTACTGTATGCCAAATAGGATCAATATTGGCTTGATGGATTGCTGCGTGTATTGAAAGGAGGCGGCTGAGAGCTTCACTGCATTCTGTTCAAACCCGGTAAGGCTTTTGTTGGAGAACAGCTAACAGTAAGTAAACAATGCAATTGAAATTCACACCTTCTAGAAAAGAATATTGCCATGGAAATGAACGAGCATGTGAAGACACACATGTTGCCACACACTTGAGCACACACACACACACATACTGTACTACACACACACCTACTGTACTACAGTACATTTAGTGAGACTGGCTTTCAGTTCATGGAAAACCTTTGTAATACTCATGTGGGATATCTTTCTGCTTGTTTGGAAATGTGAGAGCACTCAGAATCATTCCTTCCCCATCATTTGTGGTTAGCTGGCTGTGGGTTACAAAAAACGGTCTGAAATCCAACTACATTTGAATGTAAACAAAGGAAGATCTATCGTGCCTTATTGGGCTGTGCAATTTCACAATTGCTATTAAGCCCGAACCGAAAGAAAACCCAACTTTACGAACTTGAACAACAGTCTTCATTTGAAATCATGTTTTGTGGCGCGAAGAGAGATTGAAAAAAGGTGTCCTTCGCCAGATGACAGGAAATGTGTGTCAGGGTGGGCTTTTCTTGGTGGGGTACCTGACAGGACATGGAGTTTTGCATAAAGGAGAACAGAAGGACCACGAGAAGCCCATGGAAGTCCTACGCTCACATCATTAGTCCTCCCCAGCACCTTGTCACAGTATTTATAGCCATGCTCATCCATCAGCAGGCCAATGACACCGTCTGCCATTGGCACCCTTCTCTCACGAGGCCCAGTAGGCAGTCTGCAGGATGCCTAGCCTGCTGCATGGGGGAGAACCGCTGGGATCCACTCAGAGCGGGGATATTGTGGGACCTCAAGGACATTGACTTGGGGTTAGCCCCGGAAGCTAGCTAGCTTTTGCGTGGCGATGGGGTTCAGTACATTGTAGTGTCCAAACATGTGTGTGTATATATTCAGTGTACTGTTTATACAGTACATTTATATATATATATATATATTCATTTGTTTCAGAGCCATTTTACCTCAGAACGCATTTACCTAGCATGTATTTGTGTATGTTTGTGTGTGTCCATTCCACACTGGGAACACTCCTAGGTGCTTGGTCGTGCAGTATGGCGGGGCCCTTGGTGCGCTGCACCCCGCACAGGGCGAGGTGTGTCTGGCAGAGGGGGCGTGGAGAGACAGGCAGGACCGAGCAGAGAGGAGCGGAGAGTGGCAGAGCGGAGGGGGGAAACGCACTGAGGTGGGCTGAGCGTTGTTTACCTGTCAGCTGGCATTGATTAATCTTGTGTTCGGTGAGATCGCTCAGCGACTCAAACACCTGCCGGCAGCTGTCGCAGCTGTGCAGCGCGGGTTCGTCGTCCTCCTCCTCCCCCTCCTCCCCTTCCTCGGGAGACAGAAGCCTCTTCCTCAGACGCCGGGGCTCGCCATCTTCCGTCGCCCTCTCGAGGGCGCACTCTGAATCTGCCCACACATACACACACACAGTAAATGACAGCACAAAAACACAGTCAGGGGTGAGACCCACACATTGAGGTGCTGGCTGGACACCTCTGGATGACAATAAAACAGATCTCTAGACTCAGGTTTTAATAAAAACAATAATAAAAGCTGTAATAAAAATGCAGGCGCAATTCAGACAACTGTAACTCAGCCACTTCCGCTATAACACTGTTGGTTGTGAGTACACACATAGTACACACACATACACGTGTACACACACGCACACACACATACGTCTGTTATGAGAAATGGTCTTAAGTTGTGTTTGCCCTTCTTCACTCAAGCAAAACTACAATATATGAAACAAGCGTGATGGGAATATGAGTTAGTAATAAATCTATGATTCGAGCGTGGTAAAAAAAAAGAAAGAAATTCCACTTGAGAATGCTGAATTGCATCACTCCAGGTCTGTGAAAAGGAAAGGCACCGACCGTTAATCCAGACATTGGTGAGACCTGACATACTGGTACCACAGGCGATGGTGAGACCTGACATACTGGTACCACAGGCAAATAAAGTGTACCACGGTAACTTACACACATACACTAGCTGAGATTGGTGTGTGTTATGCAGTCGTCACGACACACTTTCCTGAATTATTCAGCCTTGCTTGCAGGCAGCCGCGGGTCGCGCACATCAATATTCTTCAATCCATCTGCAGTTTTGTCTCTTGTTGGCTTTGTGCTGTAGCAGTGCCAGGGGTGGGCCAGACTCTAATGTGGAGCACAGAGACAGGGGTGGGCCAGACTCTACTGTGGAGCACAGAGACAGGGGTGGGCCAGACTCTACTGTGGAGCACAGAGACAGGGGTGGGCCAGACTCTACTGTGGAGCACAGAGACAGGGGTGGGCCAGACTCTATTGTGGAGCACTGAGTTAGGGGTGGGTCAGACTCCACTGTGGAGCACAGAGACAGGGGTGGGCCTGACTCTACTGTGGAGCACAGAGACAGGGGTGGGCCAGACTCTACTGTGGAGCACAGAGACAGGTGTGGGCCAGACTCTATTGTGGAGCACAGAGACAGGGGTGGGCCAGACTCTACTGTGGAGCAGGAGACCGAACCCAGGCTACACAGCCACAGAGACAGACGGGGAGCTAGGAGGTCCATACTACACTGCAACCCCTCAAACAAAACAAGGACTGCACTCATTTATCTATATCTGCATCAGAGAGCCGAAATGACACCGTTGTCTTCTGATTAGGCAGCCTGGCCTGCAGTCCTTTCTTCCCCCCCGCTGTGACTCTCCCACTTCGATACAATAAGACTGATTACAAAGCCATACTCGCAATTAAACAATCATGCCCCACTGTTCCAGCTCCCAGAGCTTTGTGGGGAGTGAGCATGGACTTGTACCGGCAGCCATTTTGAGACCCATGCTCTGCCAGTGCTTCTCGACAAACTCTGGAGGGAACATCGGGAGCAGGCCTCCCTTCTGTCTGGTACACAGTTAACACCGCCTCAGGACGCCGAGGGAAGCTCACTAACGTGTGGCAGTGTTTGGCAATGAGCCTGTCCTGTGTGCGTGCGTGTGTGTGTGTGTGTGTGAGGGGCAGCCATTTTAAGTCCTTCTCCGTCTGTGGGGTGCTCTTAAAGAGTGTGAAATTCCTCCAGGGGAGGCAGTCCAGAGCTCATCAAGGCCACCCAGGATTTTTCCTTTCCCTCCGTCCGCGCCAAGTATTGATGTAACATCACACCCTCCATTGTCCTTCCCTCCTGGCGACGGAGGCTCTCGGAACATGCCCTCTAAAAATATCAGACCTGTGTTCCCTGGTGGGACCATGCAGAACAGAACAGAAGGTGTTTCAAGAAAATGAAAATCCCAACCCAATCCTCACAGATGCAGGCTTTCCCTGGCTCTGGGGGGAAAACGATTCGGTCTGAGGCCAAACGCCACACAATATCTCCATGTATGATTCACCCATGAAAGAGGAGAAGTGAGTACCACACAAACACGACAAAACTTGTCGGCTTTTGACGACTGAGATTTCACGATTGAGTTCGGAAGGGGGACATTTCTTGGTCATTTGAGGTACAATACATAGTTTGTCCTGATTTCAGCATGACTAGTCTTTGTGTAGTTGACTCAGACAATACCTCAAGTGATTACAAAATCAAGAAGCTACAATGTCCTGTTAGTAGAACCCATACGACCAGGTCAGCATCTCCCATAGAGCGTTGACCCCCACACCCCTCCCTATGATCAGGTCTGAGTTGGGGGGGTTGGGAGGGATTGACACGACAAGGTCAAAGCCAGGTTTGGGATTAAAGGCCTGGCGTCGATACTGAGGTTCCTGGGCCTCTGGGTCTCATACACTAATCCATTACATCTGGACATCCGCCTGCACCAGTCTCCACAGGCATGACATCAGATCAATACCCCGATGCTTAGGAAGCCTGACAATCACATGGACTATTGCTTCATGGAGGTATATCAGAATTTTCTTCACATCTACACGAAAAGGCACTTGAATGCAATTTGCTGTTAATTGTTTCGAAAGTCTTCTCCGTATTTCACTCCAAACAACCATTTCTTTGAAATCAATTATAATGTGGAGGAATTGTGGGGGACACCACGATTCCTAGGAAGAACCAAATCATCCATAAAGCCATCACGTGAGCAGGCTGTGTGGAAGCATGGATATTGAGCCAATCAAAAGGTGAAGACTGCGTATGGTGGTTGACACGGTTGCCAGGGGCCTGGCCATCCATCATCCTGGTGACTGTACGCTGTCTGTCAATGTGCCTGGTGACATTTACCCTGTCACAACTTTCATCTGGCTGGGGAGACGGGAGAGCACCCCCCCGGACCCCCCACCTTTATATTATTGAATATTTTCTGCTCTTAAATATTTATAATGTTTTAATTGATGTTCTTCTCTGCTCTCTCACACCCATCAGGGACACCTGCCCCCCAGCAGAGCATGCGCCCCAGCTACCCAGCGACCCCTACCACCCCCCGGCCGCTAACCCACTGAGACGGGCTGGGGAGGATGACCATGGGGAGAGGAAGGGACAGGAAGGAAAGAGAGAGGATGTAAACAAGAGAGAGAGAGAGCGAGAGAGAGAGAGAGAGCGAGAGAGAGAGAGAGAGAGAGAGAGAGAGAGAGAGCGAGAGAGAGAGAGAGAGAGAGAGAGAGAGAGAGAGAGAGAGAGAGAGAGAGAGAGAGAGAGAGAGAGAGAGAATAAAGGAAAAGAGAAAAAAGGGAAAGTAGTCAAGTAGTCTCTCAAACTCATTTGTGAGAAAAAGAGTAAAAGAGAGAGGCACTTTCAAAGACCGCTAGGCACTGTCACTCATTTTGGTGCCAACTACTTTTACTACAACAACAGACGTCCTTAACCCGTCCGTCTCATTCCGCTCCAACCGTGGTATGGAGAGAGAGCTGGCGCAGACGTGAAATAACCCAGGGTTGTACAGGCTCTCGTCAGCGGAAGCCATTCTTTGAGCTAGGAAAGACCTCCGGAGCTTCAAGAACTTCATTACCAGTTCATAACAAGCGCTCAATTTCCTTCTTTTCAACTTTTTTTTTTTTGCTTTCACAGAGATTCAAGATCCAGCGATGGCCCCTTTCCCCAGCTAAACCCCCACCCGCTCCACCACCCACCCCCCCAAGTTCGAATTAAGAATTTATTTTAACCAGCGAGCGGCTTCAGTCGACACATATCGGTGAGGCCTGATCAAAGGTGTGCACGCTCCTTTATCAGAGTGAGAGGAGCCTGTCAGAAATAAGAGGACATTAAGATTGAATAACCTTCACACGGGTGCCGGCGCCTCATTATTTAAAAATCTAAAACTTCTCGCGAGCAGTCTGCCCGCCGATATATAGGTCACGCTACATTCTGAAGTCATGCGTGCCTGCCAGTGTATATTTCCCCCTCTACTCCTTCCCTTTCTCTCTCGTTCTCTCTGTGGATGGGCTCTAGGACTCCCAACTTGGGCCATCAAATCCACTGATCCCCGCCATAATGAGACGCTGGCGTGATCCTATGTGAAGCTCTGACGCCTTTAACACCTCAAGGCGCCTGCGTCACCGTGGAGCGTCTGCTGTTCTCAGCCTGGTCCTGGGGCGGCCGGTAACCGACTCAGGAACCTAAACCGATGACGGATGACTTGCAGTCTTTTGTTGACGCGTCGATAGAGAGGTTCCCGGAAAGAGACGTGATTAGCCTGTCCGCCGCTCTATCTAACATTTCTGTTTTCTACTCAAGACATGAACTAAATATGTTGTTTCCTCTGCTTGTTAGGTGTCACAAATCAACACGCGGCATATTAATGAAAATTTGATGATGCACGCTGGGAGCGAGATGAAGTGGCAGAGAGAGAGAGAGAGCCATAAGAGAGAGAGTGAAAAAATGCATCTCAACAATTACTGGAGGAGTAGAACAAACAAGGCAACAACAGCAGTGGCACTTCAAGCGAGCACTTCGCCTCATTCCAGGTACGCAGACGGTTACACTCGTCATTAAAATGGCTGCACCAAACAGGATGAAAGAGCACACAGACCAGGAAATCAAAGCAGAGCAATTGAATGAGAACAGGATTTGTATCATGCCAATGTTCTTAATCGCTCTCTTACTCCCTAGATCTCTCCATCTCTCCATCCATGACTTTCTGACTATTTATTTGTTTTTCTGTCTTCCACTCTTTCTTTCTTCTTTTCTTTCTCTCACTGTCTGTCTGTCTGTCTGTCTGTCTCTCTGTCTCTCTCTCTCTTCTCAGGAAGGACCGGTATTGAACGAAAGCGCCTTGCCACGCCATTAGTGCAGTCAAACCAAAAAAAGGAAATGAATAATAGAGAATGTGATTTCAAAAGTGCCGGAGCAAAGAGCCCCATTCCTCTTCCTGCTGCTGTAGCCCCGCATTGATCTGCCTATCCCTAGACCTCCGCCCGTGCCACCGCAGCCACGCTACACACGCGCCACACCACAATATGCACGACGACGACGCCCGCCACGCAACACACACCCTGCCTCCTGGTCAACCCTTCGGATCCCCTTAAAACTCCCATGCAGGTTCAATCCAGTCCCGTTCCGACAGAACTGACACCCTCTTCCACACAGCCGCTCCAACCTGAGGCAACCGGGAGAAAAGGGAGGAGAGGGGAAAAAGGAAGAAAGAGTATATAAAAGGGGATAGAAGAAAGAGAAGGGAGCATGTGGTTATAATTACACACGGGCTGCACAGTGGTGAAGCCAGGCTGCAGATCTTAAGCCTGTTTGACATACTCGGGGTTAAAAAGCACGTCGCCTCATTAAATCCCCAACACTGTTTGTGGCCCTCCACACTGAACCTGGTGCTGTGTCTCTGCTCTTTTGTTATCGCCTTCTCCTCCGGTACTGCTGCTTATCAAACATGAATGTGGCGTAGGACACGGGGTGGACCTATACAGGACGGAAGTCAAGCGCATAGTGGAGGACAGCTGGGGGTCCACTTGTTTGTCGTCCCTCTGCAACATAACTTGGTCTGAAGCTCTCAGCTTGTCAAGAGGGTAATGGCTTTTGTGACCATGTCAATCCCAGGGCCAATGCCAGGAAATGCATGAAAAGGCAGCTGTATGGTATAGTGTATATATATATATATAAAGATTTTGTTAGGGAGTAATTTTAGCCATTACAGGGAGGTTTTTCTCCATCTTAAAAGCAACAAAGTCTGACTATCACATAGGGTTACAAATATTATTCATCCAGGTACTATACTCTGATATCTTGGATGACGTGAATTGCAAGCCAGTTAAAGGCGACCCTGTACTGTAAAAATAACTGAATTGCCATGTCAAAGTTTTGCGACATCTGCTCTCAAAGCATCCTCACGGCTGCATCCGATGAGCGGATCAAAGAAGGAGAAGAAGCAAGACGATCTCAAATGAGAAAAAGTGAGAAATTAATTTGTGCGCCCTCTTGATTTCTCCACAGGCAGACATCGATCATGTGGAGATCCACTCTCCCGCTCAGGAGACAGTAGTGGCAGAGGTACGGAGGGAGGGGGGGGGGGGGAGAGAGGCCGTCAGGAGGAGAGCGATAGAGAAACAGAGGGGGAGAGAGAGGGGGAGAAAGAGAGGAACGGGAAGAGAGAGGGGGGAGGCGTGTGTCTGAGGGGGTCGTTGTAATCAGGCCCACTCATTAGCCCCGCTTTGGCTCCGGATGACAGGAGGTCTCCCAGGGACGCCCGGCTCAGACACCTAGCCCTTCATCTCCTCCACTGGGCTGACTGGGACTGAGAAGACCCCCCCCCCCCCCCTCGCCCCCCCCAACCCCAAACACTACCAACACCTCCAGCCATCAACACAAACTACAACGGACAGACAGGCATGGAACTGCTATTGTCATATGAAGACCAAGTGAGATGACTACACACACATGAAGGTAAAAATACTGGACTGCAAAGAAGAATACATCCAAACAGCAACCAGCACCAAAAACAAGGTCTGGTAAACCGAGCGGCCATAACATTTTTGCTCACGGGTGTATCTCTCCTGTTTAGAGGGAGAGCTGGGTAAACGCTGGACCGGAGTACCTGCCTTTGAGTACCCAAGGTCCCAAGCCTGCTGGGCAAAGCCATCCATATCAAGTTTAAAATAACCACTCATGAGACTCAACCTTTACCAGAGACAAATGAAATGAAGAAGAAGAAGAAAAAAGAAACAAAAAAAGGAATACAGTGTAGTGCATCAGGAGCAGGTTTCATTCATAGGGGGCCTTCTGCTAGCATGACCTGAATTACCGCTCTGTTCCTGGAGGGCCACGTTGAATGCCACACCAGGAGACAGGAGACATTCATCTGCTGGCTCTATTCGACATCACAGGTTGGGGGAACAAAGACCCCTCACACACGTGCACACACCGCGGCCACGGTGACACACAACACACAGACCTGGGAGATGGACACACACACACACACGGACTGGACTGGGGTGACACAACACAGACAAGGAACTCAAGCTCGGGACACATGACTCAGGAGCAGACACTGGGTGTGCATATCTGACACACACACACACACACAGGTGACATAACACACATAGAGAAGTATGTTGCGTGGCTGAGTGATTTAAACACACTTCACTTCATCCTGGAAACACCATTGATCACACACACACACACACACGCTCCACTTTCCAGCCCAATATGATGAAATATGAAATGGAGCATTACCGCTTGGAATGGCAGTCGGCCCAGAACTGTGCTGATCCTCTGTCACATTGTCTTCTGCTGCCAGAGAAACAGAGAAAAACAGAGAAAGAGAGAGGGAGAAGAAACGGTTAACAACTCAAAAAGGAAGCCCCCTCTTCCCATCAGACATACTGAGCTTTCTATCTTTTTTATTATTTACTATTTAGATTTCCTGTATGGAAACTCCAGGAGATTTCAACAGCTTTCGACAGCTCAACCTGCGGTTTGGGAATCCACGCAAGCCTTTCATATGTATGAGGTTTTGGCAACAAGGCAAACAGCCACCCACGTAAATAACATATTGGACTGAGTAATGACATGATGAATTATGAAAGTCTCCCGTGAAACACCTCCCATCATCAACAGTGACCATGTGAAAAACACCTTGATGACTGCTCTAGGGAGAGGTTTCTGCATCTTTGCGACAAAACCAATCCACACTGCTAGCATCAAATGTAAGATGCTGAAGATAAAACTTAAAAAATGTGTTCACCAAAAAACGAAATAAGTAAAAATAACGACTGTGTCCAAAATGTCAAGTCTTTACAGTTCCGTTAAAAGTGATATGTTATGTTTAACGTGAAACTACAACGGCAGCAGCATGCATTTGTTTACTTAATGTAGCCTAGTTTAACATGACTTCGCATTCAAAGCACATACAGGAGATGTTCTGAAACTGTGTAGCTGGTACAAGGCTGATGGCTTGATCAGCACTCAAGACAGATTCATCATCCTCCAAGCCAATTTTGACAGCATTTGATTTCAGCAACGGCCTTGACAAACAACCGTTTTTCCTAAGTACAGAGGTAAGTTTTTTCTTTCTCTCTGATTTTTGCTAGGGCCATTTTTTTTTTGGGGGGGGGGGGTGGAACGAGGGGGGGGGGGGACAGGTGAGTAGTTCCTTGCGGCATGTCAAGTACAAGGAACTAAATGGATTTTAACAGCGGGAGGAGAACAAAAGGCTCTCCCACCTGTTCCATGTAAAATGAGGGTCTCAGCGAGGACTTCTGCCTCAATGTTCCACCCCTGCAGTTGAAATGCATTCTCCATTATGCCTTCTCTATCTAGCCTTTCATTTTCCTGTGCAAAAAGGACGGGGGAGTCTGACAGGACCTCCCAGTAGGGGAGCGTGGCGGCGACTGCCAAAGCAGAAACCGGCGCACTTTTAAAATCGCACAAAATATCCCCTACTTTACATAATTAGGCAGGATCCTATGGTGGCGGGAGAGACTCCCTCAGAGGACCTGAAGTCAATGTAGAGCGCTGTGTCAGAGCGCGCTGAGCAATGGAGAGGAAAGTGTCAAGCGGATTCTTCTGAAGGCGACAAGAAGACGAAGATGGTGATTCGTTTCTGGCCTTGACCGGTCAATGCCGAACACAAGCCACAAGTAACTGAATTAATCTAAAACACTGTCTGGCTGATCAAACAAAATGGCTATCCCAGAGTAAAAGAACATAGGTTTACAGCCATCATCAGAATTTTTTTTTATCATAATAAAAATTCAAACACCTAACTGTCGACATTTAACTCTTTAATGTCACTGGTTAATATATGTTCAGTATGTTACTAAAGGACCACCATAGAAGAGTGCTGTTTAGCTAATGTATAAGGTGGGATCATGTGAAAGCAGGCCTTGGCAAAAGAGACCCTGTGAGTCTAATGAGTTTCTCCAGCGCTGTTGAGCTCCCTGCATCCAGGATCATTTAAATAGGCTCGGATAGGGGGGTCTTAATAATATCCCCCACGGTTCTATCAGAGATTGGTGGAAGGAGCTGGAGGTTTTATTTTGATTACCGTCCCTGTTGGCAAGATAAGGGAGTTGAGGCAGAAAATTCCATTTTACAATGCCATCAGAACTTACAAATTATGACAGCAATCCAAGATTTGTCACCACTGAGAACTTATTAAAAGTTTTGTCATTTAAACAAAACAAGTAATTTTCAGACTTAAGCCCATTTTTGTATTTGTTTCTGATCTCTGTAGAGTGTTTTTTACTGAGTCATCACACATCTGTCTAACTGAGTATTGGTCATTAGAGCTCACCTGACACCAAGGTGATATGTTCTTTTATACTAATTCCATACCAGACCAGGTCTAACATTACACCAAACCTTACCCTAACTCCTTATAAAGAAAAAATACCCTAGCACATTTCATTCCTGTACTCCGTAGCTGTTCCCACCTTAGTTAGACTGTAAATTATAAATATTTCTCAGCGCAGAAACACTCAATATTGCCTCAGCATCGCAGCTCTGTTAATAATTTTTTGACAAGGTACAGTGTATCACTCTGTCTGCATGACATAGTGTATTTATAACCGGGCTGCTGTGTTGTGTTGATACAATACAGAACACTCATGGGACTAAATCAGCACCGTTCCTTTGATTTTCAAAATGGAACAGGAATAATATAATCCCTCAACAAGTGTTGTAACGTTAAAGGCCACTCATTAGCATATGTTTCACACACAAACACACAGTGGCAGTCATTTAGGTGTGATTGGCAATCCCAAGACAAGAATGTAATCATGTAAATAAGAATTAATTATCAGCAATTTGCAGGTAAATAATTAAAATAAGCTAGACCTCCCAAAACACAGACCTTGGACCAGGTATATTATAAATTAAAATGTACATAAATGGGCAAAAATATCAACGTCTAAACACTATTTTCTTTCTCTGAGCAGGTTCAGTCCCAGGCAATCAGCTAAGTGGCGAGCCTGTGTTAGCTAGCCGCTCTCAGACACACACAGGCCCAGAGAGTGCTCCTTGATGCGCGTGACTCATCTGGTTGGTTACAGCCAACTCGGACGCTACAGTGCTCCACACAATGGCTGTGTAATCCACCCTGACTGACCGACAAGGAGACACTCGCCACGGGGACTACAACTCAATTTAGCGCAGGTCACCGGGGGTCAAACCTTCTCAATTAGTGCTAGTGGGAGAGAGGAGGTGTGTGTGTGTGTGTGCGTGCGTGTGTGGAGGGGGGGGGGGGCACACACACACACTGCACATGAATAACTTTCGTAATGAGCATTATTCGAGCTGGTGATTAGTGTCATAAATAATTTACAATGGGGGAGCGTGTTAATCATGTTGCATAATATTTGTAATCCTTTGTGTACTATCGTGTAAGCAAGCTGAGAGTTTGAATAGTTACTCTTAACAGTCCCCCCTCCTCTCAAACATTATGATTATAAGAGCCTAAGGTATTCTTGGCAAATGAGAAATAACAAATCTCAGGATATCTTATGGTATACAACATATACCGATCTGGTGTTTTTAAAGATAAATAAGGAAAAAAGTGAAAAGAAGTCAAAAGGAAACGTCTCCTCATTTGCAACATGGGGTAACCAATCATCGTTAGCCAATCAGAGAGCTCTTACAGCAGCAGATAACCCATGACAACGGGAGAGACACATGCCATGGAATAAGAGGAGATATCGGCCAGCTCCCGCGACACCCAGCCCAACTCACTGTGCCTCACGTCAAGAACACTGACAGCCCTGCTAATGGGATTTTGCCATGCCTCCATCATCATTTCCTTAATGATAATTCTAACCATATTTTTATGTCACATTAGAAAAGTGTTAATGGCTGTTATACCACAGATCATTAATTGTGGAAAAGACTAGAATATCACAGCTTTGACTAGAACCCAGAGCTGTTGTAGATTTGAATTGAGAAAAATAAGGTGATGAGAATGGCTCTCTTCATGAGGAAGAATTCTCATCACTTTTTTTCAATCATTCCTAAAAAATGAGTGCAGTTCGTCTGGAGTTTTTTTTTTCAATAATTAAGAATTTTCTCTGAATAATGTTTGTCATTAATGCTCCCCACGGCATTACTTTTTATTGAGCAAGAGTGGCCTGATTGCAGTGCTGGATTTGCAAGGAGGAAAAATCCTAATTGTAACCCTGTAAATGATTCTACGACAGACCTGACCAGGGTGAAAATCCGGAGTTAGTTTGGTGGGCAAAGAAATTGGGATACACACACCTCCTCCAGGTGAACCTCCTCCTCCACAATCTCTAATTTAACTGGTTTACAAATGCCAAAAATAGAAAGAAAATCATTAAGCCTAATCACAGAGTTATGCGGTTGTGCTGTTTTCATCTTTTTATAAAGGGGAGCTGATATTACAGTATACTCTAATGTATTTAAGAAATTATTTAAGAACTAATTGCTATCATCAACTCAAGCTATTTCAGGATTTCCTGACTAGACCTCCAAACCCTCTTTAGCTTGTCTTCATATGATAGGATGAAATACACATCTTTCCACAGCCATATAAACCACCATGCTTCAATTCACGTGGAAATGGCACACAGCTCATGATGAACATCAAATATTAAAGGTGTATATGACACAACGGCGATTTTATGACACCCCGCAATACTTAAAGTAAATGGTGCAGAAAATATATTTATATATGCAGACGACGGGGCCTGGAAACGTTGTACTCAGCCAATAAACACATTAGAAGGAGGGCGACCTAAGAGAGTGTCATTTGTGCTCCAAGAGAAAATATAAACCGAGAAGTCGAGCAATATTCTGAAAGTCAGCAATGTGGCAGATAGTCTTCACACTGCACTATATATGTGCATCCTGAATTTGGGCCGCTTCCTTGCAGCACATCACAGAGGTAATGTGCTGACCCGACACTTCTGCACATCAAAACAAAATTAGGATGCAGCCACAGTTGAGGAATGGGCATGGCTGAGGATTGAGTAAATGTCACCGGCGAGGGTGAAGTGTTTGCATATAAGCGAATGATGTATGGTGTCGTCCTGTGCCACCTATTCCCCCAAGCAATAACGTAGCCGGCTCTGTCTCTCAGACTTAATTGAAACGGGGACTTGTAACGCTGCCCTTTTCCTCGATGGGACCAAAACATAACCTCTGACTCCCTTCAGCATCTAATCCAAAGGAAAGAAGAAGGGGGGCAGGCTGGGGGCATTCCACAACCAAAAAAAAGGTGCTAACTGTCATGAAGACTTCTTTTGTCATGTCTGCTGAACACTTCCTGGTTCTCTTCACCGTGGAGCACCGTCTCTCTGTAGCCACCGTCTCTCTCCCACCTTCATGTGCCACTACCACCTCGGTCTGCTTCTCCACCACAGAACAGAGTGTTCCTTCTGGGCCTAAAACACCCCATCGACACAGACCAATGTCTGTAGCCAAGACAAGCCAAACAAGACTGTGCCACTGAACTCTGTGACTGCATTCTAGACTTGGAAAATATACACAGACAATCACCACCACATGTAATACATTCAGAGAGTAATGTTACTGCCAAACTCTAATACGACCATTTTTCCCAACAAAAGTAGCATTTAGCAACGGAGACAACTCAATTCATTGCACCACAATTGTATTCCAACTGAGGACATTTCTGTGGACATCTGTATAAGCCTCACTTCTTCCCCAAGGAAAGAGATGGATAGAGAACAATACAAAACATCTGCCTGTCCCTTCTGGTAGTGAAGGAAGAGAGGGGAAAACTATGACGTACCCACATTTACTCTCCCTGAAAACAGACTTCTGTGAGGAACATATGGAAAAGAAGGGATTTTGTGCAACCAAGTGGCTGCATTCTAAAGTCAATAGCAATGACAAAACAAACACTTAATGTCATTACTCATACTCATATCTGTGCATGCAGCCTTCTTCTGATGGAACACCACGCACACGCGCACACACACACGCACACACACACACACACAAACCTGCGTGCCTTCACAGTATACACAAAAATACACACATGCTAGCACATGTATACACGCACCACGCACACGCGCACACGCGCACACACGCACGCACACACACACACACACAAACCTGCGTGCCTTCACAGTATACACAAAAATACACACATGCTAGCACATGTATACACACAGACACACTTGTAGCATATTGGTGTGAACATATTACATATAAATGCTGTGTCTTTTGAGAATACCAAATGTCATCCCAGCTAACAAAAAGTCAATGCCAATCTGTGCTCACAAAAAAAGGAAATCAATCTATAGACCTGTTTACTGTCTATGATAGAACAAGCAAGTGTTGAAACAGAATGTGACAATTGTGAGATGTGCGTGCACTCACATCTGCCTCTCTCCTGGGCATTGATTTAAAATGGTGGCTGAATGAATGTACCGCGGACCATGTAATCTTCCTTTGAGATGAAGACTTCCGAGAAGGAAAAGGGAGAGAGAGAAAGGAGTCCACAGACCACAAGCTGGGAATGTGAAATTGTGGACAATTATTTGCTGAGCAAAATACAATGCCTGCCAGATGAACTGGAGCACAACCTCGAAACCCAGCAGCTATCCCACTAAAATACTACAGAGAAAAGTATTGAGTGTGTGTGCCTGCGTGTTTGTGTGTGAGAGAAAGAAAGGAAGAGAAAGACAGTCTGCAAACTGTATCTCATTGTGTAAAAATCAACTTTATCATAGCAAACTCTGCTCTAACAAA